>NC_047015.1:20366401-20383250 GCF_902652985.1 Pecten maximus
TGGCTTGACAGTGGAGTAACACAGGGTACTGTGGTAGAAACAGTATTTTTTATCTAGATCAGTATACTGTATCACAAGTTGAAACAATTGAAGTCATTTAAATACATTATACATGAATCCTAGCTATTACATGTCTGCGTATTTGTTTATCTGCTATTTCGACTATAGCTACTAGTATACTATATGTCTCGATGAGTAATTACACAAGATCAGAATGATCTGTCCAGTAGATCTTCACTTAATTATTAGGGTAGACCAATATATCATATGCATGGCTAACTGCAGGCCTTTGGAGACTTTGGAATTTTATAAACATATACCCAGGGTAGTCCTCATAAAAATTGGGCAAAGAAATATAGATGCTCTATACCTGCCAGTAAATTAATAGGCATACACTTTGGTGTGAACCCTCATAAGTCGAACGTCCATTTAACTATGGTGGACTATGCAACTACAGATATCCAGACGTAGTGGCCGTGAAAGGAAGCGAGGCAGAAAGAGTTGCTAGGCACTAGTGGCTATCTTCAGCTGTTTGGGTGCCAAGGGAGATGTTGAAAGATCAAGGAGCTAAATACAGGTATATGTCTGATGAAGTATATGTCTAATGAAGGAAGTGAGCAGGTCATTGTCGATCCGCTAGCTGACTACAACTCCATACCATCCTCAATGTAATTGTTTTGTGGAATGTTTCCATGACATACTGAAACAGAGGCTGAGAAAGACGACAGCTATAAGAAGTCCAAGGAATGGGACAGATACCTCAACACTGTTCACTGGTTGCTATACGGAATAGTGGTCCTATGATGAACCTCAGATACCCCAAGGATCAGTTACCAGACGAAGACATCTAGACAACTTAGACAGTATGTGAGGGATCTGAGAATGAGGATGGAGGAAACCTGTTAGGTTGCCATTGAGGATTTGAAGGAGGCTAATGTGTTCAGAGAAGGAACTTCGACCAGCTTAAGGTTAGGTCAATTAAAGGGAATCAACTCTAATAACAAAAGCGAACAAAGTGTTGATGCATTGGCATAGCCCTTACAAAGTTGTAGAGAAGTAAGACCTTAAGATTACGATGAAAACATTCATGGAAAAAACAAGACCTTGCACATCAACCTGTTAAAGAAGGTTGATGGAGGCAGAAGGAAATGTGGCCGGGACGGCCGTAGGAGTTCTTGCGTCTGTCATGATTGCTATCAGACATGAAGGACTTTCATAAAGAAATCAATTTTCCTAACAGGCTTGAATCTCTTCCCTGTGAAAGGGGAAAGTAACATGGTAAAGATGTAGAAATTTCTTATGAATTTACAGAGTCACAGACAACTGAGGGGAAGAATTTCAAGTTTATCTTGTCTTGGACACTGTCAGAGATGGAAGGCTGCCGTGGGAAAGTAAAGACTAATAATGAGGTCATTTTTAGGATTAGCTGGGTTCTACAAATAATTTATACTGAACTTCACAGCAATCACTTCAAACACTATCCCTCTGACAGACCCAATGAAGAAAGGAAGTTTGAATCAGGTGGTTTGCATAGAGTGATGTGCATGAAAGAGCATTTTTTTTATATTCAGGACAATGTTGACAGCCAATTGCAAGCCAGGTTTTTGATTAGGAGTGTGCTATTGCAGCTCAAGAAGGATGGAGAAAAATGCTAATTACATATGTCAGCAGAAAACTTTTTCCAAGAGAGAAGAACTACGCAATCATAGAAAAGGTAGTTTTAATGATTGTGTGGGATTTATGTGTTCGGGTGTGACCTCTTCAACCGTACAGACTGAAGACTTGCCCAATCAAAGGTTCAAACACTGTTGGAACAGACTACCTAGCCGTCATTAGAACAGACAACCTGTCAGTGACATACATGCATTCGTAATGGTTGTCAAAGTATACCCCTTTCTTAGGAAGGTAGCCTCAGTGTCACTGTATCATGTATAGTTTGGTTGATATATTTTATTTGTGTAATGTGTTGTAATGAGTTATTTTGTAACCTATATCTTATAACTTTATCATACCTTGGAAAAGTAACCTTAAAAGTTTGGTATCACTGGGTGGAAATGGGTCACGGGTAGAAACGCAAGGGGTTTACAGCAACAGACATTGTGTTTCTAGCTTGTGTACCCAATATGGGTTTATCTTATCATGGCATGTGAAACAGACACAGAAGACAGACTGCCGTAAGGCTACTTTCACTCTTTCTCTATTCTGTTTTAAGTAGTATCATTGTATCATGTCATTATCAGGTCAAACAATCTAGGTGTCTGTGCACTCTAGTCAGCCTTGGCCACTGCTTAGTTTGGAGGTAGGAATATATTGTATTTAGGTTGTTTTCATGCTGGATTTAATATGTTCTGTATGAATCAGTGTCATAATATTGACTATATATATATGAATATACATATTTATTGCATTTTTGCCAGTGAAATATAGAAATTTATCAAAATAATAAAACTTAAATTTTCACTGCAGCGATGAGTAGTGAAAATATAAGATTTTGCAGTGAAAATATAACTTTTTCGTTTTTTAAACCAATCAGAGCTAACCTTTGTATTCACCTCATTGAAACTTGCTGATTTTTCCAAATACATTAGCATATAAAGATAAATTGGTTATTTTGCTGTTTTTCTGGGCATATACTCACTTGACGTTAGCTAGTCAGTCCTTTCAAAATAGTGCCGTCAAGTTGACATGGAGTAACGTCACACAGACATGACATCATGAATTATGTCACTGATTCCCGAGCTTTTTGACACTATTAATTTTTCGATGTTTTTAATTTTGTTTTTAAGCCTGTAAATGCAATAAAAAGAAAATTGAATGGTTTCCAGTTTAATAACATATATATTTCACTTGTATAACAGATTATTTCGATATTTTTCACTCGTGCTTCATACTCGTGAAAATATTGATATTCTGTCATACTCGTGAAATATTTGTTATATTAAATGGGAAACCATTTAATATCCTCTATTTATTGTATATGACATTATGTAGCTTGTATCATGAGTTTAACCTACACGTACATTCATAAATCTATGGAAGCCCAGTTCCAAAGTTACAGTAATCAGTGCAGTGTGTATAGACACTCAGATAGAACATGTATGGAAGCCTTGAGGTGTCTGTATACATTCAGATCCTCACCATCTCATCCCTTGGCCCCTAGATAATGTTTACCCTTTCTTCAAAATAAATTTACATCCTCACTACAGCTTTTTTTTTACTGTTTTTTTTACTATAAATGCACAATTATAAGACAATCTCAGTTGGCTGAATAATTTGAGAAGATGAGAAAACTGTAAATTATTCATTATTAAACCAATTGCATCTTACCTAAATTTTTCTTGTTAAATGTTTCCTCGAGAACAAATTGCGCTTCATTCTAAATGGATAGAAAAGAAAAAAAGTGATCAATAAAAAGACAAGCAAACCTCAATTAAGTACACACTATTACATTTTCATTAGTTGTTTATTCGTCTTCAGGGTATAATAATGTTAGAATTTATTCTTATGTAGATAAAAAAGTTATAATGAATTCAGCTGACATCCCCCCTGGAAGGTACAATGTATAGTACATGTAAACCTAGTGAAAATAACAACGTGATTACACTCACTTAATGCTACATATTTTGCTTTCAAAACCTGCATTATGTGACACGTACATACTTCAGAGACAGAATGAAATGTGAACAATTGGGCAAAAACAACTGTACCTATTCCACTGGGAGTCACCAGCTTTGTTATAGTTTTTGCCAATAAGCCTAAAATGCTAAAATATTTCACATAAATACGTCTAAAAATACTTCGTTTCTTGCAGTGACTTCTGATCATTAAAACTTAAAGTGCAAAGGATGGTGACATGTTTCATTGGTGTATAGTATGAGGTAGGGGGAACTACTCTTACAACAAAGCCCCCTCCATCACAGTGAATACAACAAGGGGAAGAACTTCTGTAAACAAAAATACCTTACCAAGGAAAATAGATTTTAGATTCGAAATTTTAAAAATTTAAAGCAAACCAGCTAGAAATAAAGTGAAGCAGATATTTATTGAAGTGTAATAGGTGCTTTCATATTTGTTTTTACTTTTTTTACTTTCAGTAATTTCCTTTTTTGAAATACTAGTACTAATTTATCAAATGTTAATTAACTACAGCACAGATCAAATGGTAAATGTTAATTACAATTATACATAAATCACAAAGTGGCCTTTTAACCTTGTCTATACCCCAACAGATCCATAAACATACAGTATTTCATGACATATAAAGAATGAATCCTGAAGCACACTGACAAGTCTACTTTTACTCATAGAGAAGAACAAGTGAGATTTTAGCCACAGAGAAACACAATGTCCTTACCTTTTTATCCACAAGGAAACACAATGTCCTTACCTTTTTATCTACAGAGAAACACAATATCCTTACCTTTTTATCTACAGAGAAACACAATGTCCTTACCTTTTTATCAACAGGTAAGCACAATGTCCTTACCTTTTTATCCACAAGGAAACACAATGTCCTTACCTTTTTATCCACAAGGAAACACAATGTCCTTACCTTTTTATCCACAAGGAAACACAATGTCCTTACCTTTTTATCTACAGAGAAACACAATGTCCTTACCTTTTTATCTACAGAGAAACACGATGTCCTTACCTTTTTATCTACAGAGAAACACAATGTCCTTACCTTTTTATCTACAGAGAAACACAATATCCTTACCTTTTTATCCACAAGGAAACACAATGTCCTTACCTTTTTATCTACAGGGAAACACAATGTCCTTACCTTTTTATCCACAAGGAAACACAATGTCCTTACCTTTTTATCTACAGAGAAACACAATGTCCTTACCTTTTTATCTACAGAGAAACACAATGTCCTTACCTTTTTATCTACAGAGAAACACAATGTCCTTACCTTTTTATCTACAGAGAAACACAATATCCTTACCTTTTTATCCACAAGGAAACACAATGTCCTTACCTTTTTATCTACAGGGAAACACAATGTCCTTACCTTTTTATCCACAAGGAAACACAATGTCCTTACCTTTTTATCTACAGAGAAACACAATGTCCTTACCTTTTTATCTACAGAGAAACACAATGTCCTTACCTTTTTATCTGCAGAGAAACACGATGTCCTTACCTTTTTATCCACAAGGAAACACAATGTCCTTACCTTTTTATCCACAAGGAAACACAATGTCCTTATCTTTTTATCCACAAGGAAACACAATGTCCTTACCTTTTTATCAACAGGGAAACATAATGTCCTTACCTTTTTATCCACAGGGAAACACAATGTCCTTACCTTTTTATCCACAGGGAAACACAATGTCCTTACCTTTTTATCTACAGGGAAACACAATGTCCTTACCTTTTTATCCACAGGGAAACACAATGTCCTTACCTTTTTATCTACAGAGAAACACAATGTCCTTACCTTTTTATCCACAAGGAAACACAATGTCCTTACCTTTTTATCTACAGAGAAACACAATGTCCTTACCTTTTTATCTACAGATAAACACAATGTCCTTACCTTTTTATCTACAAGGAAACACAATGTCCTTACCTTTTTATCCACAAGGAAACACGATGTCCTTACCTTTTTATCCACAAGGAAACACAATGTCCTTACCTTTTTATCCACAAGGAAACACGATGTCCTTACCTTTTTATCCACAAGGAAACACAATGTCCTTACCTTTTTATCCACAAGGAAACACGATGTCCTTACCTTTTTATCCGCAGGGAAACACAATATCCTTACCTTTTTATCTACAGAGAAACACGATGTCCTTACCTTTTTATCCACAGGGAAACACAATGTCCTTACCTTTTTATCCACAAGGAAACACAATGTCCTTACCTTTTTATCAACAGGGAAACACAATGTCCTTACCTTTTTATCCACAAGGAAACACAATGTCCTTACCTTCTTATCAACAGGGAAACACAATGTCCATACCTTTTTATCCACAAGGAAACACAATGTCCTTACCTTTTTATCAACAGGGAAACACAATGTCCTTACCTTTTTATCCACAAGGAAACACAATGTCCTTACCTTCTTATCAACAGGGAAACACAATGTCCTTACCTTTTTATCCACAAGGAAACACAATGTCCTTACCTTTTTATCAACAGGGAAACACAATGTCCTTACCTTTTTATCTACAGAGAAACACAATGTCCTTACCTTTTTATCTACAGAGAAACACAATGTCCTTACCTTTTTATCAACAGGGAAACACAATGTCCTTACCTTTTTATCCACAAGGAAACACAATGTCCTTACCTTTTTATCCACAGGGAAACACAATGTCCTTACCTTCTTATCCACAAGGAAACACAATGTCCTTACCTTTTTATCCACAGGGAAACACAATGTCCTTACCTTTTTATCTACAAGGAAACACAATGTCCTTACCTTTTTATCTACAGGGAAACACAATGTCCTTACCTTTTTATCTACAAGGAAACACAATGTCCTTACCTTTTTATCTACAGAGAAACACAATGTCCTTACCTTTTTATCCACAAGGAAACACAATGTCCTTACCTTTTTATCCACAGGGAAACACAATGTCCTTACCTTCTTATCCACAAGGAAACACAATGTCCTTACCTTTTTATCCACAGGGAAACACAATGTCCTTACCTTCTTATCCACAAGGAAACACAATGTCCTTACCTTTTTATCCACAGGGAAACACAATGTCCTTACCTTTTTATCTACAAGGAAACACAATGTCCTTACCTTTTTATCCACAGGGAAACACAATGTCCTTACCTTTTTATCTACAGGGAAACACAATGTCCTTACCTTTTTATCTACAAGGAAACACAATGTCCTTACCTTTTTATCTACAAGGAAACACAATGTCCTTACCTTTTTATCCACAAGGAAACACAATGTCCTTACCTTTTTATCTACAGGGAAACACAATGTCCTTACCTTTTTATCTACAAGGAAACACAATGTCCTTACCTTTTTATCTACAGAGAAACACAATGTCCTTACCTTTTTATCAACAGGGAAACACAATGTCCTTACCTTTTTATCCACAAGGAAACACAATGTCCTTACCTTTTTATCCACAGGGAAACACAATGTCCTTACCTTCTTATCCACAAGGAAACACAATGTCCTTACCTTTTTATCCACAGGGAATCACAATGTCCTTACCTTTTTATCTACAGGGAAACACAATGTCCTTACCTTTTTATCCACAAGGAAACACAATGTCCTTACCTTTTTATCTACAGAGAAACACAATGTCCTTACCTTTTTATCTACAGAGAAACACAATGTCCTTACCTTTTTATCTACAGAGAAACACGATGTCCTTACCTTTTTATCCACAAGGAAACACAATGTCCTTACCTTTTTATCCACAAGGAAACACAATGTCCTTACCTTTTTATCCACAAGGAAACACAATGTCCTTACCTTTTTATCCACAAGGAAACACAATGTCCTTACCTTTTTATCAACAGGGAAACATAATGTCCTTACCTTTTTATCCACAGGGAAACACAATGTCCTTACCTTTTTATCCACAGGGAAACACAATGTCCTTACCTTTTTATCTACAGGGAAACACAATGTCCTTACCTTTTTATCCACAGGGAAACACAATGTCCTTACCTTTTTATCTACAGAGAAACACAATGTCCTTACCTTTTTATCCACAAGGAAACACAATGTCCTTACCTTTTTATCTACAGAGAAACACAATGTCCTTACCTTTTTATCTACAGATAAACACAATGTCCTTACCTTTTTATCTACAAGGAAACACAATGTCCTTACCTTTTTATCCACAAGGAAACACGATGTCCTTACCTTTTTATCCACAAGGAAACACAATGTTCTTACCTTTTTATCCACAAGGAAACACGATGTCCTTACCTTTTTATCCACAAGGAAACACAATGTCCTTACCTTTTTATCCACAAGGAAACACGATGTCCTTACCTTTTTATCCGCAGGGAAACACAATATCCTTACCTTTTTATCTTCAGAGAAACACGATGTCCTTACCTTTTTATCCACAGGGAAACACAATGTCCTTACCTTTTTATCCACAAGGAAACACAATGTCCTTACCTTTTTATCAACAGGGAAACACAATGTCCTTACCTTTTTATCCACAAGGAAACACAATGTCCTTACCTTCTTATCAACAGGGAAACACAATGTCCATACCTTTTTATCCACAAGGAAACACAATGTCCTTACCTTTTTATCAACAGGGAAACACAATGTCCTTACCTTTTTATCCACAAGGAAACACAATGTCCTTACCTTCTTATCAACAGGGAAACACAATGTCCTTACCTTTTTATCCACAAGGAAACACAATGTCCTTACCTTTTTATCAACAGGGAAACACAATGTCCTTACCTTTTTATCTACAGAGAAACACAATGTCCTTACCTTTTTATCTACAGAGAAACACAATGTCCTTACCTTTTTATCAACAGGGAAACACAATGTCCTTACCTTTTTATCCACAAGGAAACACAATGTCCTTACCTTTTTATCCACAGGGAAACACAATGTCCTTACCTTCTTATCCACAAGGAAACACAATGTCCTTACCTTTTTATCCACAGGGAAACACAATGTCCTTACCTTTTTATCTACAAGGAAACACAATGTCCTTACCTTTTTATCTACAGGGAAACACAATGTCCTTACCTTTTTATCTACAAGGAAACACAATGTCCTTACCTTTTTATCTACAGAGAAACACAATGTCCTTACCTTTTTATCCACAAGGAAACACAATGTCCTTACCTTTTTATCCACAGGGAAACACAATGTCCTTACCTTCTTATCCACAAGGAAACACAATGTCCTTACCTTTTATCCACAGGGAAACACAATGTCCTTACCTTCTTATCCACAAGGAAACACAATGTCCTTACCTTTTTATCCACAGGGAAACACAATGTCCTTACCTTTTTATCTACAAGGAAACACAATGTCCTTACCTTTTTATCCACAGGGAAACACAATGTCCTTACCTTTTTATCTACAGGGAAACACAATGTCCTTACCTTTTTATCTACAAGGAAACACAATGTCCTTACCTTTTTATCTACAAGGAAACACAATGTCCTTACCTTTTTATCCACAAGGAAACACAATGTCCTTACCTTTTTATCTACAGGGAAACACAATGTCCTTACCTTTTTATCTACAAGGAAACACAATGTCCTTACCTTTTTATCTACAGAGAAACACAATGTCCTTACCTTTTTATCAACAGGGAAACACAATGTCCTTACCTTTTTATCCACAAGGAAACACAATGTCCTTACCTTTTTATCCACAGGGAAACACAATGTCCTTACCTTCTTATCCACAAGGAAACACAATGTCCTTACCTTTTTATCCACAGGGAATCACAATGTCCTTACCTTTTTATCTACAAGGAAACACAATGTCCTTACCTTTTTATCTACAAGGAAACACACTGTCCTTACCTTTTTATCTACAATCACCACAGCTGGTGTGTTGACATCAATTTGATAGCCAGGTACTAATCTCTCCAGGAACACAGAGTGGTGTTTTAAATCAATCACATGTAAATTCAATGTTCTGTTACTCCTGCAGTATAATCCATTCACCTTCTCCACATCAAAGCGACTGAAATCTTTTACGAAATCAAAAGGTGATGTCAAATTTTGTTCTTCCTGCAATTTTAGCTTTTTGCATTTGCGGTTTTGAAAAATCTGATTACTTTTGGTTATAAAAGGGTCTGTTGTTTTTCTAGACGAACATTTGTCATTGGACAGCACATTATAGCTACACTCTTTACAACACAAAGTCCGGTACTCATTGGTGTTATAGTCTTGGACAGTATTTAGACACTGGGGTAAAGAATTGGCAAGACCGCTGAACATGGCTCCAGCTGAAAGACTTGTGGGTGTGTCTAACATACACAGATGTGACCTCTCCTCCAGGTAAGGCGTTGCTTTGACATGTTTACAGTACTCACACACTGTCCAAGAATCATCTTGACTATATTCTTTATCATGACTAGTCACCAAGGAAATACAGCAGTTTTTATCATTAGTAGGGGGCATATATAGTGTGTTTTTATACACTTGTTTGTGAAGACATTGGTCCGTCTGTTGTAGGTGTCCCTCCAAACTTTCCACCCGACGACGTATGCTTAGTTCAACAGCATCCCGTATGAAAAAGCTATTATTACAGTTCAGGTAATGTAAAGCAATCTCACGTACCTGGAAAAGAAATTAATTTTTACTTTTAATCCATTTAGTTAAAGAGCATTTATCAAAAACTAATTTTCAAAACTTAACACAATTAATACAAATCTCTTCACAATTCAACATTGAATGATGCTCAATAAAAGATGGCCAAGTGTGTGAAGCATGATTTAAACCATCAAAACACTAAAGTTAGAATCATTCTGAAATTTTATTAACTTTTATTCAAATTCATCAAGAAGTGAAATCACAAGTCTAGAGTGCTTACAAAGAGTTTCTTAAATTAAAATATTGACCTTTTTCTTCGAAATCATCTCCGTGAAACTCCAATTCTTTGGAGATTGAACAGTACAGTGTATACTCTGTCTAAACCGGACTCTGTCCAATCCGGATATTTGCCAAAACCGGCCAAATAATTTGGTCCCAAAAATTCCCTTCTTTATTTATAGTAAATAAACTCTGCATAATCCGGACTCCGTCTATTCTGTACGGCCATATATTTCGGCCCCATTCCTTTTGTATACTAGTAAATCTACTCTGTATAAACCGGCACCAGTCCCATTTATGTTTCCCTGGTAGCGGTGGCTTTAGGGGCTCCCAACGAGTGTTTATACAGTTGTAATTGCTGCACAGGTATATTATCAATTGACTATTTACCGTCATTGTCCACAGGTGGCTACGGCAGGATTAACACCTAAACAGTTTTTACGTACAATAAAGAATGCATTTTTGTTAATTGATACCCATAATGTTACGCGTTTGTAAATTTATCGTAATTAAGAAATGTTTCATGCTGGCTGGCTTCCCCTTTGCGGACCTCTCTACACGAACGTACCCGGATGAGGAAGTTGGAGATGATGATGACGACATACCTTTTGTATTAATCTGTTTATTTTTGTATTAATCTGTTTATTTTATTAACAAACATGGATCTCGCCACAGTCGCCAACATTAAGGACCAATTAGAAATTGAGGATAATTCCTCAGATTGGGAATCTGCACTTGTAGAAAGTGTCAGATCAGTTGATTACCGGTATTCGGACTCGGTGAAAGGCCTCTTAAAACAAACAACAATCAGTGATTGTTTTCAACCGATGTAATGTTTACATAGTGTCTTATTGCCAGTGTTGAATTAAATTAGTAAATTCAAAGTTTGTATATGCATGAATAATGCACAATGACATCTACTTTATAATATATCTTTCATTCATTTTTTGCATTCAACAACAATATAAAAGTAGAATCTCTACAAACCGGAACTCTCTACAAACCGGAACTCTCTACAATCCGGAACTCTCTACAAACCGGAACTCTCTACAATCCGGAACTCTCTACAAACCGGAACTCTCTACAATCCGGAACTCTCTACAAACCGGCTTTATTTTGTGGTCCCAAAGGTGTCCAGATTAGGCAGAGTCCACTGTACTTTATAAGTGGGTGAAATTTCACTAAAATCCCTTAAGTGACTAAAACACAGGCAAATTTTGGAATCAGGCAAATGAGCATCCCTACACCACCTCCATCATTTAGTCACCAGAAGAAAAAAGTTCAAATAAAATCCCCTTTATTTTGATGTAATATGTCCGGGTCTTGGACATCTGATTCTACCTTATCAAACACACTGATATTTCATAAGCAGAAACATGGTTATCAGGCATAGTATAACTTACTCACTGATAATTATATGGACGACATCAATCTACAACTTTAGGAAATAAACTTTTCCAACGTCACACAGTCTGAATAGTTTTAATGATTATATTATAAGCTAGAACTTACCATGTTATAGTAATATCTGTCTGTATGTAGCTGATTTACAGGGGTAAACACTAACATGGCTGGTCCCATGTTTATGGCTGAAGACAAATGCTGCGTTTTATGTCCAGGGGGAGACAACCACTGCACCACAGGCTGAAAATGACAGATTGATATTGGCAAGAATAATCTAAATATACCACACTGTGCCACGACATTAAAACATATTGATATCTTTTTTGTTTTCATGCAATGTCTACATTTAAAATTAAGGGCCAAGCCAATAATAAAAGTATGGGAATCAGTATAGGAAAAAGGGAAGGTAGGAGACAAATTGGTACCGTATCGTAGATAAAATGTACAGGAAAGGTGTGTGACCAAGGGTACTTATTCAGAGCATAGCTATATTATATGATTTACATTGTATATTCCTTAATTTACAAACCTGTTGTTTGTAAAGTCCAATCCAATGTGTTATGTATTCATAAGTAAAATTGTTGCTTTGAGGATAGAGCTGAAATGAAAATGAACAACATTTTATGTACTGATATATATATATATATAACCAATCTTAAATGATCTACATATCTCAGCCATAGGACATATCAGAGCCATAGGACAAATTGTTTCTAGTGAAAGTTCTACACAATTCCATCACTTGATTTTCCTTCTTATCTTTGTCATTTTGGAACATTGATCAAACTACACAGCAAATTGTTATGAATGTTTAATACATTTCTTTTTGTAATACATTATTCCCTCACATCTCACCAGCAGTATTATCCTGTGTGGAAAGAAGCAAAACAAGTTTAAACAAGAGCTGTTGGAGAACAGCATAGCTCGTCTCGCAAATGTTTGTCAATAAATAATTAAAATATATTAATTGGAATGGTTTCGCAAATTGCATTAATAATATCTATATTGTTTACTCGATCAGATTATCCTTTGTGAATTAATGCAATTTTCAAAACCATACCAATTTATATATATATAAATTATTTATTGACAAACATTCCGGAGACAAGCTTTGCTGTTGTAGATTAAATGAATATATTAAATACAAATGTAATTGCTTTTGGACATATTTCTTCAATTTTTTGACAAAATATTATCCTAATGAGAGTTGTCTCCCTTGAAAAATGTGGATCGGTATAAATTGTCTATTGTGAGCATTTTCACATTGTTTTATTTTCAGTTTCACCCCAAGAAGGGATAGTGTAACTCCATAGGGACTCTTTTACCAAATATCAGCACCCTTTTACAATCATAAAGTGATGTGTTAAATAGCTTTCAACATTTGCACAAAATTAAAAAAAAAAAATGTGTTTTTTCCCCAAAAAAATATTTCAGTTTAACTCCGGCAAGGAATAGTTTAACCCCCACAGGGAACCTAATACCATGTATTACTATGCCTTTCAACACTCACAATATAAACTTAACACAAAGTCCAAAGATTTAAAAACAAACACAAAAAAACACAGATTTAAAAAGAAAAAATCCAATTTTTTTTTAAAGTTTTACTCCAGGAAGGGATTGTCTTACTCAATAGGGAGTCTATTACCAATTATCAGCACCCTAGTACAATTATAAAGTGATGTATTAATACCTTTCAACACTTGCACCAAAAACTTAACGCAGAAATATTCTTCAACACTTGCACCAAAAACTTAACGCAGAAATATTCTAAGTCCAAAAATTTGAAAATTCTGTTTTTTTCCCAAAAAAATCTTATAGTTTAACTCTGGAAGGGGATAGTTTAACCCCAGAGGGACTCTATTGCCAATTATCAGCACCCTAGTACAATTATATAGTGATGTATTAATACCTTTCAACACTTGCACCAAAAACTTAATGCAAAAATTTTCTAAATCCAAAAATTTTCAAAAATCTGTTTTTTTCCAAAAAATCTTTTAGTTTAACTCCGGCAGGGGATAGTTTGACCCCCACAGGGACCATATTACCATAAATTTCTATGCCTTTCAACACTTGCGCCAAAAATATAACATTTGGAAAACCAACGCCGAAGCCGGAGTGACGACATAAGCTCTCACTCTTCATCGAAGAGAAGAGCTAAAAATATCAAGATATCTCTGTAGAGAGAGCCTTGTTTTAGACAACCTAGAATCTCTATCACACGCATGTGGGTTAATGTTGCGTCCCGTTTTGTTGCTCATTAGTGTATTCATGTAAAAAATACATTGTTGTACATTGTTGCAACTTGTACATTCCAATGACGTCACATTGTTTACAGATCCCGCGTTGTGTCTGCACTGCCTGACACGAAGGCTTCATTCTGTGTTTTTTAGTGTTTTTGTTAATTTTCTTACAATTCAATTGATCAGGTATGATTAAACAATCCCAATCAATATGAGGTGTGAATGTAATTTTAAGTTTAAACGGCATGTTGCAAAAAATACTTCAACTTTCACTTTGACAGTGCATTCGTGATTGGAGCTTCGATCGGCTGTCATGGCAACGACGAGGACGGTGGTTTTATCACAGTGTCGAATTTACAAACTTGCATGTACAGCCGAAAACGTCTAACTATACCTTATGTCTTTGGAAATCATCTGTAAATAATTATTTGAATTAATTACGATCCATTGCATTCGTTTATTAACGTTTGTTCTTTTCTATATGCCGATTTCGATACTTAAAACACTGAAGAGTTCCAATATTGGAGAATGAACATTAACACTTGCTCTATAATTCGTTCTAGAGCACCCGACTACCCTAAATCAATAACTATGAAACAGGTAAGAGCGTGAAGGTAATTGTATGAGAACAACGAAAAGTGCTGTACATTCTTACGAAAATGACAAACATCGTCAAAATTACTTAAAAAGTAGTCAATTAATCGGCACTTCGTCAATTAAGACCAGTTTATAACGCCGTTATGTAACCATACTTGAATAAATAGAAGAATGTACAGCACTTTTTCTCGGTTTCTTAGCACGATGAATAAGTGCATCATATTTGTTTGTACGACAAAATACGTTGGTCGGGTGCTCTGGCCATATTTACCGACCAAGTGTTAATGTAGTCCTTCGTGCCGGTCACGTGACCACGCGAGAACAGGAGGACCGACGAAAACATCCCGATAAAGACGTTAGACACCTAACATTAAAATCCGATCAAGAAAACAAACAGAACTTACCGGGAAATCATTAAATATTGAATTTATATGAAAACATGACGATTTTTGTTCTTTTTAATTATAAATGCAACATTAACCCACATGCGCAGCCTAAAGGAAAGGCAAGATATTTGTCAGACTTACTAATGATGTATTTGTCAGACTTACTAATGATGTATTTGTCAGTCTGTGCAAAATCAAACTTTTGGTAGTGTGTAAACCTAAGAGACTTGCAAGACTTGGCTGAGTGACGATGGCTGTACGGACTGGCTGATTAAAATCTGTAAATAAAACACAATCCACATAGTCAACAAGGCTTATAACAAACATCAATGGACCATAAAAAAATTATCTTTATTTCCAGAGTTTATTTCCAATTTGTAAGATACACATAGTGAAGTAAATCCGGTTTTAAGGAATATGTATTTGTTGAAGTTTTGCTGTTCACAAATTCATTATTTCCTAAATTGACTACATACTGTAATGTGTTCAAATGACAAAACAATGTCTAAAATCAGTATACTGTAAATCACTTATATTTCGCGAGTACTTAATTTCGCGAACTCACCTTATTTGACTTATTCGCGAATACATAATTTCGCGAATTCCGATCTCAAAATGACTTTAAATTCGCGAATAACGTTAACAGATCGGAGATATGTCCAGGTTGGTAGCCATTTTGTTTATGAGAATCATGTGACGGTACAAGAAAAGTCATGTGATTCAATCATGTGATATCGGCGTCTGGTCATACTGAATTGTATTTACCGTACCTGTATACGCCTCTCGGCTATATACAAGTGGATTAAACAAAAGAAATGTGGTATTCAACGTGCGTTTATATTTGGAGGGTGAAATGAGTTGTTTTCAATATAAATAAAGCTTTCACGCCCCCTCATATGTAGTTAGTCTGGATTATTTCACCGACATGACCACGCTTACAAAGGCGGTGTCAGACATTAAACAAAACCCACGGCTCGTTAAGAATGCCTGGGAGATGGCGGGACTACAATAGGTTGTGAGTAATTAACGTACATTGTAATTAACGTACGTGTGTATACAGTGATACCGATGAACAGTTCTCGGGACAGTCTATTTCGAATAATATATACTCCAGGCGATTATTTGTTCTGAATGTTTGTATTAAATATATAATCTGTTTGATTTCAACTTTGTTATGGTAAATATCTTTTCGAGAATAAAGCGATGTGAAGTGCTATATATACATGTAACCTTACATAACTTACAACAGCGTGGGTAATAAAGTACGACGTATTCCGGATGACCATCCGGGATCCTCGGGACCGTACCTAATTAACTGCATGTAAAACGTCGTCAAGAAGTTAATTAAGACCGAGTTCAACCACAATATTAGTGTTCAGTGGGGTTTTGTGTGTGTGAAATTTTGGTGTTTTGTTAGATAAAATTACACTCTGATCTACATGTAAGTATATAATCTATCATTCTATTATTACTTTAATGGCGATGTCTGTTCACCAACTAAAGATTACGATCAATTCAAAATGGATGCCAATTATTTTTGTATAAATATTCGCGAGGGATTTGAATTCGCGTTTGACTCTCCTCGCGAATTAACGCGAAAATAAATCCCACGCGAAATATAAGTGATTTACAGTATATGATCTATCAAGTTACATGGTCCTTTCTTAGGGTTACCTGTCCATGTGGATGGGTTAATTCAAATTTAAA